>NC_048601.1:1212524-1245024 GCF_003668045.3 Cricetulus griseus
GATGTATAACAGGATGACCTCGCCATGAATTCTTTAACCAATTATATCTGCACAGATCCTTGTTCCAAATAAGGCATATATTCAAAGACCCCAGGGACTTAAAAGTAGACACAACTTTGTGGGTCTAAAACATCAGTTTGCTATAGTCCTTAATTTACTATAAGTCTCCTACTGGTAATTGTTCATAAGGTATAATTTATGACTCATTATCAACTAGTTTGAAAATATTTTTAGAGTGTGGCTAAGCACATGATTATGATAGACAGCAGCTTTGCTTGATGGTACAAGAGTCCAGCTCCCTCTCCTTCATCTACATGGGTGTGGAATGCCACAGTCACCCTCTGTGCAGTGCAATAAACATATATTGGAGATTGCCCACTCCAAAAAACACAAGCACAGACATGTGGTATATCATTTGTACATTTCCATACATACCTCTGTAGGATTATAGTCTCTTTATTCAAAAAGACACCAAGGCAAGATACAGGCCAGAGCTAGGTTATAGAACCCAGCAAGCGCGGCCAGAACAAAAGGGGGCCAGGGTCCACACGTGCAGCCCCTTAAGAAGCTCCCTTACGTCACCCCGGCTTTCCTTCACCACGCCCTTATGGGCGAGTCCCGGGTCCACCTGGTACCTGTCCCAGGACTATTGGGCGGGGCTAGGGTGTCTCCCTATATACCTCCTCCAAGATGGCTGCCCATGTGTATCTCCTCCTGCATGGCTAACTTACACCTCACCACTGATACAAATTTGGAGGACATGACTGTTGCATCCAGCAAACTTCTACCCAGGGAGGAACAATACCTCCTCAAAACCATTCCCTATGTCACTTGCATTTTATTTTACTGCAGATTTTTTTATTTGGTTTAGAAACAAGAGTGTTTTACATGACAATCCCAGTTCCCTTCTCCCTTCAGTCCTTCTCTTCCCCCCTGCCCCCAACTAAAACCCTACCTATCACATATCCTTTCTGCTCCCCCTGGATGGTGAGGCCTTCCATAGGGTGTCATCAGAGTCTATCATATCCTTTGGGAAAGGGGCTAGGCCCACCCCGTGTGTCTTGGTTCAGGGAGTATTCCTCTATGTGGAATGGGCTCCCAAAGTCCACACCTGTGCTAGGGATAAGTACTGAACAACTACAGGAGGTCCCATAGATTTCAGAGGTTTCCTCACTGAAACCCATGTTCCTAAGGTCTGGATCAGTCCCATGCTGGTATCCCAGCTATCAGTCTGGGGAGCAAGAGTTCCCCGATGTTCAGGTCAGCTGTTTCTGTGGGTTTCACCAGCCTGGTATGGACCCCTTTGCTCTTCACTCATCCTTCTCTGCATCTGGATTCCAGTTCAGTTCAGTGATTAGTTGTGGGTGTCTGCTTCTACTTCCACCAGCTGCTGAATGAGGGCATGTTTGTCTTTTTGTGATTGGGTTACCTCGCTCAGAATGGTTTCTTCTAGTTCCATCCATTTTCCTCCAAATTTCAAGACTCCATTGTTTTTTTCTGCTGAATAGTACTCCATTGTGTAAATGTACCACATTTTCTCTATCCATTCTTCAGTTGAGGGGCATCTAGGCTGCTTCCAGTTTCTGGCTATTACAAATAGTGCTGCTAGGAGCATCATTGAACAGATGTCCTTGTTGTCTGAATGTGCTTCTTTTGGGTATATGCCTAAAAGTGGAATTGCTGGATCTTGTGGTAGACTGATTCCCATTTTCTTGAGGAGTTGCCATTCTGATTTCCAAAGTGGCTGTACAAGTTGGCATTCCCTCCAGCAGTGGAGAAGTGTTCCCCTTTCTCCACATCCTCTCCAGCATAAACTGTCATTGGTGTTTTTGATTTTGGCCATTCTGACAGGAGTAAGATGGTATCTCCGAGTTGTTTTGATTTTCATTTCCCTGATGGCTAAGGATGTTGAACACTTTCTTATGTGTCTTTCAGCCATTTTAGATTCCTCTATTGAGAATTGTCTATTTAGTTCTGCACCCCACTTTTTTATTGGATTGTTTGGTGTTTTGGAGCTTCTTAAGTTCTTTGTATATTTTGGAGATCAGCCCTCTGTTAGATGTGGAGTTGGTGAATATCTTTTCCCAGTCTGTGGGCTCCTGTTTTGTCTTGCTGACTGTGTCCTTTGCCTTATAGAAGCTTCTCAGTTTCAGGAGGTCCCATTTATCAATTGTTGATCTCAGTGTCTGTGCTACTGGTGTAATGTTCAGGAATCGGTCTCCTGTACCAATTAATTCAAGGGTATTTTCCACCTTTTCTTCTAATAGGTTCAGTGTGGCTGGATTTATGTTGAGGTCTTTGATCCATTTTGACTTAAGTTTTGTGCATGGCAATAGGCTTGGATCTACCTGCAGTCGTCTACATGTCCGCATCCAGTTATGCCAGCACCATTTGTTGAAGATGTTCTCTTTGTTCCATCGTATAAAATTTGGATTGTTTGTCAAAAATCAGGTGTTTTTAGGTGTGAGAGTTAATATCAGGGTTTTCAACTCTATTCCGTTGGTCTACCTGTCTATTTTTGTGCCAATTCCAAGCTGTTTTCAGGCCTATAGGTCTGTAATAGTGCTTGAAATCAGAGATGGTGATGTCTCCAGAAGTTCCTTTATTGTACAGGGTTGTTTTGGCTATCCTGGGTGTTTTGTTTCTCCATATAAAGTTGAGAATTGTTCTTTCAAGGTCTGTGAAGAATTGTGTTCGGATTTTGATGGGGATTGCATTGAATCTGTAGATTACTTTTGGCAAGATTGCCATTTTCACTATGTTGATCCTACCTATCCAAGAGCATGGGAGATCTTTCCATTTTCGGGTATCTTCTTTAATTTCTTTCTTTAGAGACTCAAAATTCTTACGGTACAAGTCTTTCCCTTTTTTGGTTAGTGTTACCCCAAGGTATTTTATGTTGTTTGTGGCAATTGTAAAGGGTGATGTTTTTCTGATTTCTTTCTCCACCAATGTGTCATCGGTATATAGTAGGGCTACAGATATTTTGCGTTAATCTTGAATCCAGCCACTTTGCTGAAGGTGTTTATCAGCTGTAGGAGTTCCCTGGTAGAGTTTTTTTGGATCACCTATGTAGACTGAGATATCATCTGCAAAGAGTGAGAGTTTGACTTCTTCCTTTCTGATTTGTATTCCCTTGATCTCCTTTTGTTGTCTTATTGCTCTAGCTAGAACTTCAAGGACAATATTGAAGAGGTATGGAGAGAGTGGACAGCCTTGTCTTGTCCCTGATTTTAGAGGAATTGCATTGAGTTTCTCTCCATTTAATTTGATGTTGGCTGTCAGCTTGCTGTATATTGCTTTTATTATGTTGAGGTATGTTCCTATTATCCCTGATTTCTCCAAGACCTTTATCATGAAAGGGTATTGATTTTTGTCAAAGGCTTTTTTGGCATCTAGTGAGATGATCATGTGTTTTTTTCCTCAGTCTGTTTATATGGTGGATTATATTGATGGATTTTCGTATGTTGAACCATCCTTGCATTCCTGGGATGAAGCCTACTTGATCGTGGTGGATGATTTCTCTGATGTGTTCTTGGATTCAATTTGCCAGTATTTTATTGAGAATTTTTGCATCAATGTTCATGAGAGATATTGGTCTGTAGTTCTCTTTCTTAGTTGTGTCTTTGTGTGGCTTAGGTATCAAGGTTATTGAAGCCTCATAAAGAGTTTGGCAGTGACCCTTCTGCTTCTATTGTGTGGAATACTTTGAGGAGAATTGGTATTAGCTGTACTTTGAATTTCTGGTAGAATTCTGCACTGAAGCCATCTGGCCCTGGGCTTTTTTTGGTTGGGAGACTTCTGATGAATGCTTCAATTTCATTAGTGGTTATAGGTTTATTTAAGTTGCTTACCTTTTCTTGATTTAATTTTGGTAGGTGAAATCTGTCCAGAAAATTGTCCATTTCCTTTAGATTTTCAAATTTTGAGGAATATAGGTTTTCAAAGTATGACCTGATGATTCTCTGGATTTCCTCTGTGTCTGTTGTTATGTCCCCCTTTTCATTCCTGATTTTATTGATTTGCATGTTCACTCTCTGCTGTTTGGTAAGTTTGGATAAAGGTTTGTCTATCTTGTTGATTTTCTTGAAGAACCAACTCTTCATTATATTGATTCTTTGTATTGTTCTCCTAGTTTCCATTTTATTGATTTCAGCCCTCAATTTGTTTATTTCCTGGTGTCTGCTCCTACAGAGTATATTGACTTCTTTGTGTTCTAAAGCTTTCAGTTGTGCTGTTAATTCTCTAGTGTGATTATTCTCCTGTTTCTTCATGTGGGCACTTAGCGCTATGAACTTTCCTCTTAGCACTGTTTTCAAAGTGTCCCATAGGTTTGGGTATGTTGTGTCCGCATTCTCATTGAATTCTATGAAATCTTTAATTTCATTTTTTATTTCTTCCTTGACCCAGGAATTGTGCAATTGGGTGTTACTTAATTTCCATGAGTTTGTAGGTTTTGTGTAATTCATGTTGTTGAATTCTAACTTTAAAGCATGGTGGTCTGATAAGATACAGGGGGTTATTTCAATTTTTTTTGTATCTGTTGAGGTTTGCTATGTTGCCAAGTATGTGGTCGATTTTAGAGAAGGTTCCATGTGGCACTGAGAAGAAGGTAAATTGATTTGTATTTGGATGGAATGTTCTATAGATATCTGTGAAGTCCAATTGCACCATAACTTTGATTAGTTCCTTTGTTTCTTTGTTACGTTTCTGTCTGGTATTCCTGTCCAGTGGTGAGAGTGGGGTGTTGAAATCTCCCACTATAAGTGTGTGCGGTTTTATGTGTGATTTGAGTTTTAGTAATGTTTCTTTTACAAATGTGGATGCCTTTGTATTTGGGTCATAAATGTTCAGAATTTAGACCTCATCCTGATGGATTTCTCCTGTGATGAGTAGGAAGTGACCTTCTTCATCTCTCTTGGTTCATTTTAGTTTAAAGACCAATTTGTTGGATATTAGGATTGCTACCCCTGCTTGTTTCTTGGGTCCATTTGATTGGAAAATCTTTTCCCAACCATTAATTCTTGGGTATCTTCTGTCTTTGAGATTGAGGTGTGTTTCTTGTATGCAGCAGAAAGATGGATTCTGTCTTCTTATCCATTCTGCTAATCTTGTCTTTTTATAGTCGAGTTAAGACCATTAATGCTGAGGGATATTAATGACCATTGATTGTTCATTCTTGTTTGTTTTTGATTTGGTGATGGTGATGAAATTATATGTAGGATTCTCTCCCTTTTTCCTTTTGGCTGTTGGTAAAGTGGGATTATCTATTGCCTATTTTTCTGGTTGTAGTTAACTTCCTTGGGTTGCAGTTTTCCTTTCAGAACTTTCTGTAGGGCTGGATTCGTGAATATGTATTGTTTGAATCTGGTTTTGTCATGGAATATCTTGTTTTCTCCATCTATATTGATTGAAAGCTTTGTAGTCTGGGTTGGCATTTATGGTCTCTTAGTCTAGGTAGAATATCTATCCAGGACCTTCTGGCTTTCAGAGTTTCCATGAAAAAATCAGGTGTAATTCTGATAGGTTTGCCTTTATAAGTTACTTGACCTTTTTCCTTTGCTGCTCTTAATATTTTCTTTTTATTCTGTATGTTTGGGGTTTTGATTATTATGTGGCAAGGAGACCTTTTTTTGGTCCAGTCTATTTGGTGTTCTGTAGGCTTCTTGTACTTTCTTTGGTATGTCTTTCTTTAGGTTGGGAAAGTTTTCTTCTATGATTTTGTTGAATATGTTTTCTGCGCCTTTGAGTTGGATTTCTTCACCTTCTTCTATACCTATTATTCGTAGGTTTTATCTTTTCAGTATCCCATATTTCCTGGATATTTTGTGCTAGGGATTTTGTTGGACCATATTTTCTTTGGTTGATGAGTCTATTTCTCCTAGTGTATCTTCAACTCCTGAGATTCTCTCTTCTATCTCTTGTATTCTGTTGACTATGCTTGTATCTGTAGTTCCTGATCATTTACCCAGCTTTTCTATTTCCAGCAATCCCTCAGATTGTGCTTTCTTTATTGTCTCTATTTCAGTTTTTTTGGTCTTGAACTGTTTCCTTGAGAGATTTGTTGATATCTTGTATTTTTTTTTTGGTTTGTTTTTTCTTCCATTTCTTTAAGGGATTTTCTCATGTCCTCTTTGAGGTCCTCTCTCATTTCCATGAAGATGTTTTTAAGGTCATTCTCTTCTGCTTCCTCTGCATTGTGATGTTCAGGTCTTGCTGGTGTATGGCTCCTAGTCTCCGGTGGTGTCATGTTGGGTTTTCTGTTGTTGAATGTGCTTTTACATTGTCCTCTTCTCATCCTTTCTTCTGGTGGGTGTAGCAGGAGTCTCTTCCTCTCCTGGTGGGTATGGGACCAAGGTTCCCTTCTGGTAGATGCAAACAGTTCCAATACTCTGATGTCTGTCCTCTTGTTGTGGATGGAGGTGACACTGTTACCAGGGCCTTGGCAGTCTCCGGGTCTGTTGGATCCTGCTGCCAAGTTCGGATCTGTTGAGCAGACCCTTGGCATCAGATGTTTCCTGTCACTTGCATTTTAAATAAGGTAAAGTGCATGGATTTGATATTTTCCTTGGGAATCCATAAAGTCTGTGGAGACCACAAATGCAGTTCAAAGACATCCAACTTACTAAATCAAATGGAAGAGTAAGTAACTGCACGAAATTAAACTTCAGTGCCCCGTCCCCTACATTCGATGATCTAGGCAGTTTTTTAGTTGTGTCTCAGGCTTCTTAATTATCTCTTCTCTGAAACTTATGTAGGACCATGTGCTCAAAACTGTAAAGCTGAAAATCCCACATCCCAGACTCTCCACAATCTTGGACAAATTGGGACCCAGGACTTTGGTTTCCCCAGAGACTGATGGGGCTCTGGTAGAAAGATATAGCAAGACCATACCTGCAGCCCTAAAGAATTCACATTCTCTGAGATGGCTTATGCCTATCCTATGTGAATTTATTCATGTTCCCAGCTTCATCTTACCACCATCTCAGAAGCTTGTGGCTTCTGACCCAGGTGAGCCCATGCTCTGGCCTATTCTTGTAAGCAGCTGCACCTGGAGTTGGCTGTTTGCCTCATGATTTCAGGTATCCAATGCATCCAAGAAAACATCTAATTTGCAGTTTTCCCAGATGTTATTTTTTTTTTTCACTGTAAGAATGAGAGCCGTGGCCTCTTACCTCAATACATCTTCCATCTGAAACAAGAAGTTGTCGTAAGCATTTTAATATCCACAACTGAAACAAATAAATGTGGGTAGGAGTGGTAGGTCTGTCTGCATGGTTGATCGTGACATGGGCATCCAGCACATTTAGTGCATCAATGTCTGGCATACAGATGAGTGTGTGTTTGGACATTCATGGGATCTGCTAGCAGTGTTTGCAATGTGATCAGGTATGTATTTGGTACTTCGAGGGGATCTCAGGCCATTAGATGACAGTGAGTACTGGGGACAGAATGAACACTGGGATGGGAGAAGGAGCTGCTTGGTGAGGGGCCAGGTGGCACATAACCAGGGCAAATGCATGACTCCACATCTCCTGGATTTTAGATATGTCACCTGACTTGCCTGGAAAGTCTGAGCCACCCTTCTCTGGGGGTGGGAAGCTATAACTGTCAAGGTGGCTTCATTTCTCAATGAGTTAAGGGTAATAATCAGGCTTGGGTAGTTACACCATTGACACCATTGTGTGTATTCTATACACCTGCCAACTAAGCACAGGAATGAGCCCATTGCTGATACTTCAGCCAGATCCCTGTGATCTAGTCAGCTTTCTTTCTGCCTTAACTTCCAACTTCTGGAGTCACTTTGTGCTGTTAAAAAACAAAACAAGGTCTGGGGTGTAGCTCATTGTAAAGCCCTCAAGGACAAAGGGTTCAACCCCAGCACTGAAAGCACACAAATGAAAAACAGGCATGGTGGCTCACACCTGTAATGCCAGCACTTACAAGCCTGGGGCAGAAGGATTGCCATGAGTCTAAAGCCATGGGACTACATAGTGAGGTGCAGGCCAGCCTGAGCCATAGTATGAAACTCTGTCTAAAAACAAAACAAACAAAAAAACCTACAAAGACTACAGAGAAAGAAAAGGCAGGATAAACCCTTGTGTTTCTTCACACACAAGATAGAAACAAAAAGAGCCTTTTTAATAAAGCTTTTGCAATATACGTGTTTAATAGAATCAAAACAATAAGTTTGCAAATGAAAATTAGTACTTTATTTGTCTTTATATATATTTATGTAGTAAAATCTAAGCTTTTTGGCATGTTTATGGAATAAATCTTCTGGTAATTGGTATTATTTACTTCTTTAAATGAGCCATTAAAAAAAAAAAACCTTTAATTTGGGATTTACAGTGTTCTACCTTTTGCTCAAACCAGCTGCTCTTTTTCTTGCCCTCCCCGTACCAGACATCCCTGAAGGACCTCTGCTACACCTGAACCTCTGCCTGAGAGGTGATGGACATTGCCAAACCCATACACAGAGGTGTGGTTGGAGTTCCCACACCAATCCTTGTCTCCAAAAGAGAGACACTATTAGGAGGTATGGTTCTGTTGGAGGAAGTAGGTCATTGTGGAGACAGGCTTTGAGGTAGCATGTATGCTAAAGTCATGCCCAGTGTCTCAGATTACTTCCTGTGGCCTGTGAGTCAAGATGTAAGAACTCTCAGCTCCTTCTCTGGCACTGTGTCTGCCTGTGTGCCACCATGCCACACCATGAAAATAATGGACTAAGCCTCTGAAACTGTAAGCCACCGCAATTAAATGTTATCCTTTGTAGGAGTAGCCATGGTCATTCTGTCTCTTCACAGCAATAGAAACCCTAACTAGAACAAAAGTTGGTACCAGGGACTAGGGCACTGTTGTGATAGACCTGACCATTTTTTTTAAAGAAATATGGACCTTGGGGCTGTTGATTAGAAAAGCCGTCGAACATTTCAAGTGCTGCTTAATGGGCCATACTAGTAGGAACATGGAAGACAGTGGTGCTGAGTGTGATTTGAACTGTGGGGGTGCCTAGCTCAAAAGTTTTCACAGAAGAATTTTTAACATGTTGCTATAGATCATTCTTGTGTTATTTTGATGAAGAAGGTGGCTGTATTTTTGCTCTTTTCCAAAGTGTCTGCTTGAGAAGAGATTTAGGTTAATCCCATTGGCAAAGGAAATATCAAAACAGCCTAGTATATATATACTTTGTCATGTGGCTATTAGTGGTAACTCTAATGAAGATTCATAATGACAGGGAGAAAGAAAATGCAAAACTTGAGGAGAAAAGGAAAATCAGGAAGTGGAATGGAATTAACGTCTGTGTTCAGGGATATAAACATTAAGAAATGGAATAAAGGGGGGTGGTGGCCTCAGGGCAAGATCCCACCCAGCTAAGTTTCCAATTTGTGAAAAGGAACTAAAGAAAAGCTTAGAGCTGTAGTGTGTGGTGGCACACACCTTAATCCCAGCACTCTAGAGGCAAATCTCTGAGTTCAAGGCCAGCCTGGTCTACACAGCAAGTTCCAGAACAGCCAAGTTTAGGCAGTGAAGGTTATCATTGAAAACAGAAAGCTGGTGAAGATGTAATTAAACAAGGGGGGTGGGTATGTTCCAGCACCCCCAAGCAGCAGAACTTGGCAGCTTTGGCCATGTGGTTCTATATTTAAAGTTAAGTACAGAATAAAGAGGTTAGGGAATATTTCTCCGCAGCTAGGGAAAAGCACTGAAGAAAGACATGTGTCAGGGGTGTCCCTGAATAGAGGCCTTCTAGAGAGGCCATTGCCTGAAGCTGTGAAGTTGAAGCCTGGATTGCCTTGGAGACTCCAAGATGTTAGAGATGCCAGAGTCGTGGGATGCCTGTGAGGAGAGCTGCTAACAGGGAGTAGAACCAGCCCAAGAGAGGGAAGTGTGTTGCAGTCAGCAGGAGCTAGGGAATCTGAAGAGCACTTGATGTCAGACATGGAGACACAGTGTGGAGTTTGCCCAGCTGGTTTACAGTCTTGCTTTGGTCCAGTATTCCCTCACTATGCTCCCTTCCCTATGTTTTGGAATGGTAATGTATATCCTGTGCCATTATATGCTGGCAGTATGTGATCTACTTTTTGAGATTTTGATTTTACAGAGGATTACAGTTAAGAGAGTTAGAGAATCTCAAAAGAGACTTTCAATTTTAGACTTTTAGATACGTTTGAGACTGTTATAGACTATGGGGACTTTTGAAGTTAGAAAGAATGCATTTTTGCATTATGATATGGCTACAACAAGCCTTTGGGGGCCAGGGAGTGGAATGTGGTGGTTTGAAAGAAATGCCCCCCAAAGGAGTGTCACAACTAGGAGGTGTGGCTTTGTTGGAGTAGGTGTGCCCTTGTTGGAGGAAGTGTGTCACTGTGGAGGTGGGCTTTGAGGTCTCATATGTGCTCAAGCCACACCCAGTGACACAGACCAATTCCTGTTGCCTGTGAGTCAATATGTAAGAACTCTTAGTTCCCTCCCCAGTGTCATGTCTGCCTGCATGCTGCCATTTTTCTCACTATGAAGATAATGGACTAAACCTCTGAACTATAAACCTGCTCAATTAAATGTTTTTCTTTATAAGAGTTGCCATGGCCATGGTGTCTCTTCCCAGCAATAGAAACCCTAAAACATTAAGTGACATTGTGCAGTAAACAACGTAATTTTCCTTGTAAATATATGCATTTGTACATAAACATATACCACTAAATGTATTAATACATGGACTTGAAAGGATAGCATTAATGGTCAGTATAAGGAGAATATATATATATATATATATATATATATATATATATATATATGGAAGAAGCAGCACCTATTTCAAGCATCTAAACTCTGAGATTGTCAAACTGACTGGATTTGGAAATGCTCAGGGCTTACTGAGGCAATACCTTTGGGAATTTGTGAAGATGTCTCCAGAGTAAGTTAACTAAGGAAGACTCACTCTGAATATGGGAGGCACCATCTCATTGTCTGGGATCCCAGACTGAACAAAAAGAGCAAAGGAAAAAGCCACCTGGGAATCAGCATCAGCACCCATTTCTCTGCTTCCTTACTCACTTAGATGTAAGCACATGTCTGGTGCTCACTCAAGCTCCTGTGCAATAGCCAAGAGACACTCCTGATGCTTCCTCCCCCCAAACCATAAGTCCTAACAAACCCTCTTTCCTTAAACTGATTTTGTAACAGCAACAAGAAAAGGAATCAGCAGAAACACCCTTTGTATGGGTAGGGAAACTGACGTGTTGCTATATACATTTGTCTAAACAAAAAATGTTCTAGGGTTCATAGGCAGTTGGTAGTTGGTGGGGGAGAGGGGAGTATGTTCTTCGTTGGTAGGCAAGGCACTGGCTAGTTGTCTTCCCTCCTATAAACCCTTACTCCTGTAAGAAACCAACACAGAATTCATTGGTCACACAAGCATGCACACAGACACAGACAGACAGACAGACAGACAGACAGACAGACAGACAGACACACAGACACACACACACACACACACCACATATACCCCACACTACACTACACGAGACATGAAAGTAAAAGGAGACCTGACTAGTTGGGAGTAAAGGCAAGCAAGCATAGCCATACACATTATATACATGTGCAAAAACGTCTCAGTGAAACCCATTGTCCTGTATAATTAATATATGCTAATAAAAACATTGAAAATATTCTAGTAATTAAAACTCTTGCCAGTGAAGTCAGCTCCCTTTGGGCATGAAGAGCCTTGATCTGCTCATAGATTTGTATAAAAAGGTTGAATCACAGGGTCAGCAGTATTGCCAAAGCCTGTCTGCATTGAGAATTGAACTGGAGGAGGCAGCTGCTTGAAGACTCCATGGTAATAAGAAATTTTTATTACAAACCCCATTTATGCTGAAAACCACAGTTTTCTTATAGGTCAACACCAGTGGGGAATGATGCACGGTAATAGAAAATACCTGGATTCCCTGCAGGCATCTTCAGCCTCTTTTCTTCCTCGAGGTTGGCTCTGCAGGGAAATTACACCTTTCTCTTCCTTCCACTTTGGATCAGCTGTGAACAAGATTTCAGAAAATAACAGGAAGGGGTCATCTGGGCTGGTCCTGCGTGGTTCCCTGGGGATGAGTGTGGCTTACTCCATCCAAGCCTTATGTGTAAGGAAAGTGCCTTCCCTGTTGGTTAGTTCTATGACACCGAGATAAATATGGTTTTACATTTTTAAAATTTATTTAAGTCTGCAGAGCAGTTGTGGAGGTAGGCTGCGAAGAAGCACCACTCTGCGTGGGCGACTCCAGCACACGGTGGGTTGGGAAGACGATATTGCTATACAGCTGTAGCTTTCCAAGCTATTCTTGTGTCTTTCTTCTCCCCAGGGCTCAAATAGCTGTGGGTTATTTGTCCTTTGAGATATATGAAGATGAAAACGAGATGCATAAAATGTGAATCAGGCCTTGTGGTGGTGGTGCACGCCTTTAATCCCAGTACTCAGGAGGCAGAGGCAGGCCGAGCTCTGTGAGTTTGAGATCAGCTTGGTCTACAAGAGCTAGATCCAGGACAGCCTCCAAAGCCACAAAGAAACCCTACATCGAAAAACCAAAAAAAAAAAAAAAAAAAAAAAAAAAGTGAACCAGTGTTGTCTACACTCTGTGTGCAACAGCATGGATCTACTTTTCTGGCTTTTTTGTTTGTTTGTTTGTTTTGCAGATTTTTTAAATTGAATTAGAAACAAGATTGTTTTACATGACAATCCCAGTTCCCTTCTCCCTCCAGTCCTTCCCTCACCCCCTCCACTCAACTAAAACCCTACCTATCACATATCCTTTTTGCATCCCCTGGATGGTGAGGCCTTCCATAGGGTGTCATCAGAGTCTATCATATCCTTTGGGAAAGGGCCTAGGCCCACCCCGTGTGTCTTGGCTCAGGGAGTATTCCTCTATGTGGAATGGGCTCCCAAAGTCCACACCTGTGCTAGGGATAAGTACTGAACAACTACAGGAGGTCCCATAGATTTCAGAGGTTTCCTCATTGAAACCCATGTTCCTAAGGTCTGGATCAGTCCCATGCTGGTATCCCAGCTATCAGTCTGGGGAGCAAGAGTTCCCCGATGTTCAGGTCAGCTGTTTCTGTGGGTTTCACCAGCCTGGTATGGACCCCTTTGCTCTTCACTCATCCTTCTCTGCATCTGGATTCCAGTTCAGTTCAGTGATTAGTTGTGGGTGTCTGCTTCTACTTCCACCAGCTGCTGAATGAGGGCATGTTTGTCTTTTTGTGATTGGGTTACCTCGCTCAGAATGGTTTCTTCTAGTTCCATCCATTTTCCTCCAAATTTCAAGACTCCATTGTTTTTTTTCTGCTGAGTAGTACTCCATTGTGTAAATGTACCACATTTTCTCTATCCATTCTTCAGTTGAGGGGCATCTAGGCTGCTTCCAGTTTCTGGCTATTACAAATAGTGCTGCTATGAACATCGTTGAACAGATGTCCTTGTTGTATGAATGTGCTTCTTTTGGGTATATGCCTAAGAGTGGAATTGCTGGATCTTGTGGTAGACTGATTCCCATTTTCTTGAGGAGTTGCCATCTGATTTCCAAAGTGGCTGTACAAGTTGGCACTCCCACCAGCAGTGGAGAAGTGTTCCCCTTTCTCCACATCCTCTCCAGCATAAACTGTCATTGGTGTTTTTGATTTTGGCCATTCTGACAGGAGTGAGATGGTATCTCAGAGTTGTTTTGATTTTCATTTCCCTGATGGCTAAGGATGTTGAATACTTTCTTATGTGTCTTTCAGCCATTTTAGATCCCTCTATTGAGAATCGTCTATTTAGTTCTGCACCCCACTTTTTTTATTGGATTGTTTGGTGTTTTGGAGACTAGCTTCTTGAGTTCTTTGTATATTTTGGAGATCAGCCCTCTGTCAGATGTGGGGTTGGTGAATATCTTTTCCCAGTCTGTGGTCTCCCGTTTTGTCTTGCTGACTGTGTCCTTTGCCTTATAGAAGCTTCTCAGTTTCAGGAGGTCCCATTTATCAATTGTTGATCTCAGTGTCTGTGCTACTGGTGTAATGTTCAGGAAGCAGTCTTCAAAATCCCAACCCAATTCTTCACAGACCTGGAAAGAATAATTCTCAACTCTATATGGAGAAACAAAAGACCCAGGATAGTCACAACAACCCTGTACAATAAAGGAACTTCTGGAGGCGTCACCATCCCTGATTTTAAGCTCTATTACAGACCTATAGGCCTGAAAACAGCTTGGAATTGGCACAAAAATAGACAGGTAGACCAATGGAATACAGTTGAAAACCCTGATATTAACCTGACACTTATGAATGCCTGATTTTTGTCAAACAATCCAAATTTATACGATGGAACAAAGAGAACATCTTCAACAAATGGTGCTGGCATAACTGGATGCAGACATGTAGACGACTGCAGATAGATCCAAGCCTATCGCCATGCACAAAATTTAAGTCAAAATGGATCAAAGACCTCAACATAAATCCAGCCACACTGAACCTATTAGAAGAAAAAGTGGGAAATCCCTTTGAATTATCTGGCTTTGTTCTTAATGTTTGTGTAAATCAGCTGTGCTCTTAAAGAGAGCCATACATGCTTATGGAAAGTGTCCTTTGACATTGATTTAGAACCTTTTTCTGTGAACTAAGATCCTGTCCGAGCATGGGTTCTCACATGAGGTTGTGTCACACAGGGAACATTAGTGCCCCTTGGTGCCTGATAAACAGCATAGGTCACACCTAGTTCATTGTTTATGGATCTGTGTTTCATCTTCAGAGACTCCAAAGATGGATGATGGATTTTCAGAAAGCTGTCACAGATTTAACACACACAGCTACACTAGTGTGTACCTGTGAAATCACCCTGGTAATCCCTCAGCCCTGTGCATCATATCTGGAACTTAGAATGGTAGTTTATTAGGTCAGGGGATTGCCAGGAAGGGGACAAGGCCACACCTTCCCCCTTACGCCAAGATATCAGGGAGGAAAATGCTTCCCGAGTCACAGCACAGTAAGCATGAGACTGCTGTCTGCTCTTTTCACTAAAAATAGTTGCAGTTTCATTTAAGAAGTCACACTGCTATTAGGCTTGGTTATCAACTTAATTATCAAAGCGCATCTCTGAGTGTTTGTGATGGTGTTTTTGAGGATTAACTAAACAGGAAGACCCTCCTGAATATGGGCACAACACCCACAGGTTGGGGACCCAGACAGAATGCTGACACCAGGAACAGGTGGGCTTTGCTCCTAGACAGATGAGCAGCCTCAGATGTGTGATGGCTCTGTGTGCTCACAGCTGGGGGTTAGATGAGGTCAAAGCATTTCCTCCTCTGCACAGTTGTGGGGAGCATTTTGTTAAGTTTACCAGGCTTGAAGAAGTCAGAGTCAGGCCATTGTCTATCCTCTGGAGTACATTATTGATTGCAGAGGCTGCCTATCTGACAGTTTTGAGACATGCACCTGGAGCTTTTGTAATGCTTTGCTATAAAACAAACACTTTATTAGATTTTACTCCATAGGTCCCGACAGCTGTCATGTAAGCTGAGCCACTCACTGGGGCTCTGGAGATTAGGGAATTTGTGTAAGCTCATACAAGTGGCTACTGTGGAGAATTCCACAAGTTTCTCTTTCCAGCCATCTCAGAGCATACAGGACACGGGAAGCCAAGCTTACAGGGCTCAGTATGACTGTCCTGGAATACCAGAGCTGTTGCTTCAAAGTGAATGTGCCAGTTGCTGATTGTGATCTCAGGGAGGGAGGAGTGGGACTGGGGACGGACAGCCGTTCACAATCTACTGAAGTCACAGCGTCATTCCTATGGTGCAAGTGCAGCTCTCTGGCCATGGCATCAATGGACCTGGAGAATAGGAGCCCTAGATTAGGAAGGAAAACTTTCTCAGCACCCTCAACCCCAATTCTTGGTATATGATTCCATAGTAAATGAGGGTCTAAATGCTGTCTATTTTGTTGTTGTTGTTGGGTTTTTTTTTTTTTTTTTTGCCTCTTCTTGCTGTTCTTCACTATTTTTAAATGGTCCATCTTAAGGGTTCCTAGTCAATGTTCACGAGCTGCTGTTGTTCATGGTATCTCATGAGATTCAGACAATTTCAGTGTTGTTCGATGTACTTTTCTCATCACTGGCCCACCATTTGAGGTCCTTCATGGCAGAGGAGGCATGGCGGTGGGAATGGAAGGTACCTGGTCACATGGCATCTGCAAGCAGGAAGCAAAGAGGTGAATGGGCTGCTCAGCTTACTCCTACTGTCCCCCTTTTATCAGTCTGGGATCCCATGGGATGGTGCCAGCCACATTCAGGTCAGCCTCTTAAGCTGGGTGTGGCCCCTAAGTGATTCTAAGTCCATTCAGGCAAACTATGTAGAAGAACAACGATAAACATTTCATTCAGGAACTTGTGGACATGGAGTGAGCTGGAGGAAATATGGAGGAGCTGTTGATACTACGCACATAGTGGGTCAGATTATTTTCTTTTGCAATATGTGATTGTAGCAAACATCCTTTGGAAGAGAGAATAGGTGAAGAATGATAAATTGTGTCTCTGTGTATGGCTGGAGTGCTTTTCCCCCTCACTCCTTTCGGGTGATTTAGGAATGCAGTACCAAAGTTTGTTGCGTGACCTTACCTCCCTTCTAATGCCACTAACAAAGCCTCCTCTGCACTTTGTAATACAAATAAAGACATGCAGATGTCATAGGTCTATTCTTTGGACCACCAGCTCCGAAATAACGACACATAGACTTTTTATTAATTATGGAAGCCTGGCCTTAACTTCTTAGGCTTGTTCCCAGCTAGCTCTTAAAACATAAGTTAACCTGCTGACATTAATCTACATTCTGCCACATGGTTCGTTACCTCTCCTCAGTACTATAGGTCCAACTTACTGCGAGTCTGGCTGGCGAATCTGCCACCTCAGATTCTTTCCCTGAGTTCCTATCTCTCCCTGGAAGTCCTGCCTATCCTCTCCTGCCTAGCTATTGGCCATCCAGCTCTTTATTAAACCAATCAGAAGGTTCCCCATGCAGGTGAGGTAAAATGGAGACATGTTCACACAGTGTGATCAAATATCCCACAACATGCAGACCTTGAGCTGGGCTAAAAGAACAGACATCAACTCCCCTCCCCTTATAAGATCCTCAGAGAGGAAGAGTCAGCAACAACACATGTGTGAGGAAATAGGTATAAATAAAGTGCTTTCCAGAGCTCCTCTTCTTCCATAATCCCAACAGAAGTTGAAACTGAAGAGGAAGGTGACAATTAAATCTTTTAAAATGATGTTACATACTTTTAAACTATTATGCTTAAAAATGGTTATGATAGGAACCTGCTAAGCCAGACCCAGGTTTGAATCTGTTGGGTGCTTGATCTCAGGTACTCCCACACCATTTTTGGTTTGCATTTTTATTATACAAAACTTTCTACAAGTAAGAAGCCAGGACCAAATTTTTAGGTTGCATTTATATGGCCACGGAGCTCTATCTGGGACTCCAGGTGACTCCTTCTTTCACAGTTCATATACTATTTGTAGTTTGTCCTTTCCACAGTGCTCATTTGTAGTAGGAAATGTATTTGTTATTTACTTAGTGGGCCATCTCTTCTACCATGTGACGGCCCTTGTCAGTTACAAGAGTGTATGAACACAGAGCAAAGACATGTCCTCAATAGGTCAGGTTGATATGTGTGGCACTGCAGAGCTGTTCTTCTGACTTGAGTCTCTGCTCTTGGGGTGTACTTTCAATACCTCATGTTTATACAGAACTTAAAATCTCAGGTACAGCAATGCCTGGGTTTGAAACAGACTAAGAGTTATGAATATAAGACCTGGATTACTCTCATAGCATGGTAACATTGGTTTCAGTTCTTCAGGTGTCCTGTTAAGCTATCAGTGTTATTTAGTGACCTAGTAATTTTATTTCCTCATATAGAGAACCATTTAATTAAAACAATAGACTGTGCTTTCAGTTAGACTCCATATAATCTTGTGGACTGCTGAGAGAATGCTATAAAATACTTTTATAGCCGGGCATTGGTGGCACACGCCTTTAATCCCAGCACTCAGGAGGCAGAGGCAGAGGCAGGTGGATCTCTGTGAGTTCGAGGCCAGTCTGGTCTACAGAGCGAGTGCCAGGATAGGTTCCAAAGCTACACAGAGAAACCCTGTCTCGAAAAACCCTTTGGGAAGAGATGGTGACAGAAGGCCAGAGAGGAAGCTGAGAGATCATTTCTCAACCACACACAGGAAACAGAAATCAAACAGGAAGTGGGGCATGGCTCTAAACCCTTGGAACTACCCCAGTGTTGTACTTCCTTCAACAAGGCTGAACCTTCTAAAGGTTACATAACCTCCCAAAATAGCACCAGGAAGAAGTTATAGCAGGAACTCAAGCAGGGCAGTAACCTGGAGGCAGGAGCTGTTGCAGAACCTGTGGAGGGATGCCACTTACTGGCTTGTTCTCACAGCTTGTTCGGTCTTCCTTCTTACAGTACCCAGGACCACCAGCCCAGGGTTGCCACCATTTATAATGAATGGGTTGGATCCTCCCATATTAATTAAGAAAATGCCCTACAGCTCTGTCTACAGCCCAGTCTTCATGGAAGCATTTTTTCATTTGGGCTTCTTTCCTCTCAGATGACTCTTATCCTATGTCAAGTTGACATAAAATTAACCAGCACACATGGGAAGATATTGTGAGTGAATGTACCTTTGTTTAGCTATAACTCTTGAAGCTTTTAACAATGAACAAAACCACTAGATTTAGAACCCTGCAGTGGCATCTTGCCTTGTCAATGAACTTGTAGTAGTGGCCACACCTTTGGGTGTGGTTTCAGGTGTAACGTGACCCCTTCAAGGCAGAGGAGTGGCAGTGGTGGGCACTTGCTTTCTTGGGTCACCGAGAACATTGGAAGGGCAGACTGCATCTTCTGAAGCAGACAAAACACGGCAGTGATTTGCTGTTATCTGTGTAAGTTCTCCCCTAATAAAACACCTATTTATCATTTATCTGGGGTCTGGTGAACTCATTTAAGCCCCACCTTCAGAGCCCCATCATTGAAGAAGAATTTACAAAAGTTACTAAGAATCTGGATATGGTCTTAGCCAATACTGCATTCTGCTCTCTCCCCTTGAGTATTGTAGCTGAGTTGAAAAGGGCTCCTAAGCTCAGCTTCCAGGGACCTCTTTATGGTATTCTCACCAATCCAGGGTGGGGGAGACAGGTTTCTTGTCTGTAGAATCTTAAAGTATTTTTATTGGGAGGTATTTCCAGATTCTTAGGAAGACTTCTGATGGGCCTACTAACTTCTGTTACTGCTTGTTAATAAGCAGAATGAGGAGACAAGATATTGTGCGAGCTCTTAGCACTGGCTCAGAGTACACTGTGAGCACTCGTGTCTCCTCAGATTTCTCACATGAGTTTTGGATGCATCTTTTCTTCAACTTTTCATTGTTTTGACTTGAGACTCACTGTTGCCACAGATTCATAATAGTGACCTTAAGCTTTGGAGACAGAAATCTGATCTATTCTGAATATTTGTACTTTACAGGTAAAACAAAGACAGACCAATGGGTCAAAGTCAGAGTGGATTCAAGCATATGTTAACATGTTGTGGTAGGTTTACCATCACTGTGCAGATACCCCAGATGAACAAACATGAAAAGAGGAAAGCCTTATTTTAGCTCACAGTTTTGGAGATTTCAGTGACTGGTTGTTTGCTCCCATTGTCCTGGCCTTGATGGGAGCAAGTGGAAGAAACAGAAAGAGACAGGAAGGAATGATGTCCCAATGTCTCCTTCAGGGACACATCCCCAATGACCTAACTTCTTTTCATTGGGACTTCCTCCTAGAAGTCCTGCCAACTTCCATTAGCATAAGAGTGAACCAAGCCTTTCAACACACGGGTCTTTAAGGAACATTTAAAGTTCAAACCATAATACGAGACACTAGGAAAACCACAACTTAGATTTAAATTGCTTTTTAAATTGATGTTTTAATGTCAATCATAGTCTAAATTGTTTCTAAAGCCCCACATGGTTGGAGCTTTAAAATCATACAGTGTGTATAATCACATCTGATGGTGTAGGTAGGCATTAGAATGTGGTACTGATAATGGAAATTAAATTGTGAACGGGCCTGTAAGATGCTATAGCTACATATATAGATGACTAGTGTCTGTTCCAATTCCCAAAGTCACCCTCAGTCCAGCATTTGATATGGAGCTGGGCACATGGTCTAGGAGTTTGGATGTTACTTGCTGATTTCCCAGTCTTCAACTCTGTTTCCTGCTTTTCTATTTCTCATTAGTTCAGACCACAACCAAGAGTTTGATGATCCCTATTCCCAAAAGGCATAGCTAACTATAATTATCATTATATTTTAATGATTAATGTTAACTATTTCAGATGATGGAAACATTTTGGGGTAACAAAAGTGAAGAGCATAGGTCTGGAAGATGGCTCTCCCCTACATTTCATTCACTCATACAACTGGAGAGGGGAGCTTGAAAAGTTCCGAACTTTAGCCAGATTTGTTGAAAAGCAATGAATGATACAGTTGCCATAAACTAATTAAAAAAAAAACAAACAAACCTGAGTTGAAAAGTAAGAATGAAGAGTAAGCTTTTAGTAATCATGCTACAAAACTTACTGCCTTGGTTTGTGAGACAAAGTCCTGCTACATAGCCCAGGCTAGCCTCAAGTCTGTGGTATTCCCCTGCCTCTGCCATCCAAGTATTGAATTGCAGGCATCAACCACTTCACCCAGCCAAATTTTGTTCTTGTTTTGTTTGTTCTGTGATTAGCTTTTGAGAATGAGTCTCCTGTAACCCAGGCTTCCTTCAAACTTGCTGGGGAGCCAAGGACAACCCACCACCTCACACATTCTGGGATTATAGGTTGCACTGCCACAGTTAGCTCTAAGTTTCTGCATTTTAATGCAGAGAACTAAGCTCTTTTACGCACTAGACTGGACTCCAGATGTCATTTGCAAAAGGAGCTGGTCCCTATATATGGAGACTTGAATAATGGATTTGAAATGACCCTCCCTGCCTTGACTATTCTCTACTTCCACTATTCAACATTTTCTTATATGTCTTACACTTATTGACCCCTAATACATTCTAATTAAATGGATCATGATGCCAAAGCCAGAAAATAAAAATTGGTGCAAAAATCATCTCCCTGTCTTTGTACAAGAAGTGCAGTTTGTACAAGGAATGGTTTCACAATAATGCCTGGTGACATCCTACTAAGTCAGTCTGGTTTGCTGTATTTTGACATTGGAAAATTCTCTGATTCGGCTGAAAGTGTTTCTCTTTTTCCAGCATTCCAATGACTGACAGTTTCTATTTATAACTGGTTTTATCTCCCCACAGAAGCAGTAAGATGTTCTCAGTTAGAAGGTTATCAAAGGAGAACAACTGTACCGCGTAGCACCTTCATCCACCCCTCAGCTTTACTCCAGCTTCTCCAGCTCCTGTTATCGATTATGAGAAGCATGAATGAAGATGTCTAATTAAAAAGCAGGCTTCTGTGATGGGGGTGTGTGTGACACTAAAGAAAGAGCCCTAAGCTATATACAATTTTAAAAGGAGTAATTCAGGGCAGGAAGAAACCATCTGTCCATCCGTTTGTCCATCTGTCTATCCACCCATACATCCACCCACCCACCCATCCACCCATCCATCCAAGTTTACAAAGGGTATGTGTAGTCTAACCTTCTTTTGAGACCACATATCCAGGTTGTCTCAAACTTACTATGTAGCTTGGGATGACTTTGAACTTTGATCCTCCTTGCCTAACCTCCTGAATTCTGGGCTTGAATGTGTGGACCACCACGGTCCGTTAACACAGGGTTGAAGACCCAACCCAGGGCTTTGTATATGCTAGGTAAGCATTCCATCAACCAAGCTACACCCTCAGTCCCATAATTTTTTAAAAAAAATGTATTTTTAAATCTTCTTTGGCAATTTTTCCTCAAAACTTTCATTTGTGTATGTCTATACTTTGCTGTTCTTTCCCACGTATCAGAATGCATTGTGGTTAAATATGACAGAGTTTCTTAAAAGTTTAAAGTTATTATCATATTGTTCTGAACAGTCTTCTTGAAAGAGGTTACACGTAGGGACAAAGAGGTGGTGGCACATACCTTTAATCCCAGCACTTGGGAGGCAGAGGCGGGATCTCTGTGAGTTCGAGACCAGCCTGGTTCTACAAAGAGAAACTCTGTCTCAGAAAACCAAACTGGAAAAAAGAGGGGGGGGTAGGGGGAGTTGTTAGGGCTAGAGTTGCATGTCTAGTGTTGTGCAGTTATTTTATCCCATGAAACATTCCCTTGTAGGTGATGAGAGAAGCTCCTAAGTGTTAGGAAGCAAATGAAACACACAAGGCCCAGAAAGTAAACCAATCTTACAAGGCTGACAATGCTTCTGAAACTTACAAGGGTCACAAGGCCCCTTCTTGGGGTTAGAGAAGCAGTAACAGTCCCTGAGCAGTGCATAGCTGAGCAGCCAACTGCCTAAAACCAGTTCAGCAAGCTCCAGGGATGCAATTTTCCTGAGTGGGCCAGGAAGTCTGAGGTGTTTAAGTTTAAATTAGCATGTCTCTCCTCCAAACATTTAAAGTTTGAGTACTTGGTTCCCAGCTGGTGGAACTGTTAGGGAAGGATTAGGGGGTGTGGCCTTGTGGGTGGAGGTGTGTCACTGGGGACTGATTCATACCGTTCCCAGTGTGCTCTCTCTGCCTCTTGCTGTGGTTAGAGATTTGAGCACTCAGCTGTTCTTGACACCAGGCCATCTCTCCCCCATCATGGACTCTAACCCTCTGAAACTGTAAGCCCAGCTAAATACTTTCTTTTGTAAGTTGCCTTGGTTGTGGTGTTTTCTTGAAGCAATAGAAAACTAATGGAGACAGGGTCACACAGTGCCCAGTGGGCAGCTGCAGAGCTGACCTCGACTTTAGCCTGATGGAGGACAGTTAATTTTAAATATGACCCTGGGTGGAGCCGCCTTCCTAGTTCACCTCTAGTCCCCCAGTTGCTTTGCTACCATCAAGGAGCGGGGTTTGCCACATGGGGCCATCTCCATATGGTCAGTTTGTGACATATGCCAACTCAGACCCACCTCTCCCACTCAGTATTTTCAATAACACCCTTCCCTGCCCATTCATCTAACTCCTGCTTGCACTAGCTCCTTTCCCTATAAAGTGATCTACTCCCTTACAAGGGAGCAATTTTCTGATTTCTGAGATTCAGCCCCTTGGTGGTGCTTTGCAGTTCCCATAGGTAAAGAGCAGGCAGAGTAGGCTTCTCCTTCTCCTGGATCCATCACAAACAGGGTCTGTACCTTTTAAAACATGTTCTGTGTGGTTTCCAAGAAGGGCTGAGGCAGGTTGAAGAATTAAACTGGCATCAAATTTGTGCAGTCCTGCCGCGGCGTCTTCGTATTTTCTTCTCAACCTGTTTCCAATCTTCAAAAGGAAAGGTGTGACAAACGCAGTTGGCCTGGGATCTGAGACAGATGTTTCCACAGGGTAGTGCTCATCTCTGTTAATTGTTTCCTTTAGGGCTTGGGACCAGAAGAGTGTAGCGGGAATTTAGTGTGAATGTCGAATGCTCTCACTAGGCCAACCGTGGTGCACAGTTGACTTAACTTCCCTATGAGTTTCCTCAGTTAATCGTGGCAAAGAAGTTGAAAGGGCAGAGAAATCTAAGGGAGGATTCACTGGGCTTTTGCCATTTTGCCTGTGAAAAAGGAATAGGAGGTGCCAAGGAGACTAACATCCGAGCCTACTTGGAGCCAGAAATTTAAAATTACTCCCTCTGCCAAGAAAAGCAATTACATGAAAGTTGGTTCAGATATAGTTTCAAAGCTGCATAATTTGAAAAAAAAATTCACAATTTTGGAAGCTAATCACAAATCAGATCGAGAATGATAAGAAATGTTAATGTAAAGAGGCACGCTGTTCACCAGGGCCAAGTGAAATGCAGTGGCGCTTGTATTTTAGCTGGTATCTCTGTTTTAAAAAAATTATATGAGATGGAAAAGGCATAACTACCCTGATCATGGATTCATGGCTTCTCTGGTTATCTGTGTTTAGCTGAATTGCCATATGTCTGGTAGACGTGGCAAGCCCTGTCTTGAAGAATCAGCACATCTCCTTGGCAGCAGAACTGTCAGCAAGTCTGGGAAAACCTTATGATGCAGAAGCCCATATCCACCGTGCACTTAGACAAGAGTCTCTTTCTGAAATCCCTCAAGTGCTTCGATAGCTAAGTGATGTTTACATTCTACAACTAATTATGGACCCCATTTAACCCTAACACCCCTGGCCGGGCACTTTATTAATGCATTGCCCATTCTGCCAGGGTGGGTGCACACGCCACAGGAGCTGGGTGCTGTGGAGCTGGGTCTGCCCAGCCTGGGCTCCAGTCTGCTTTGCAGACATGTTGACACTGGGCTTTATCACAGGGATTAAGACCTGTCACTTAAGTGATGCTACGCCCATGTCCTCCATTACCCTGGTAATGAGTCAACAGCTGCTCTTTGAAGCCACGGTATTAGGCGGTTCACTTAATACAGTATAGTGGAGAGGGTTCCCACCCTGGGCCTCAGCTACTTTAATTGCTGTATTTAGAGGTTGGCTGTTGAGCCGCTAATCCCTCTTGATGGCAGTGATATTTAATTGGATAGAATTACATTCAATTATTGTAAGTGTAGTAAGGAGTGCTATCTGCCTGTACTCATTAATTTTTAAATTTTTTAAAATTTCTGAGATACTCAGGCTGGAGAGATGGCTCAGAGGTTAAGAGCACCGACTGCTCTTTCAGAGGTCCTGAGTTCAATTCCCAGCAACCACATGGTGGCTCACAACCATCCATTATGAGATCTGGTGTTATGTAGTATACATAACAAATAAATAAAATCTTAAAATTTCTGAGATACTCGAACTTCAAGGTGTGGACCAGATGATTTTTGTGGCTTCTCATGCTAATTTAAAATATCATAAATAAAACGACACTCTGTGGAGGCGACTAGTAGCTGTTTCTGAACTTTGTTTTTTCGTTTTTTCCTTTCAGGAACATTTGTCATGGCTGTTTTTTGTTTGTTTGTTTGTTTGTTTGAGACATGGTCTCTTATAGCCCAGCCTGCCCTAGGATGGTCTAGGTAGCTGAAGATGACCCTTAAACTCTTGGTCCTCCTGTCTAAGCCACCAGAGTTCTGGGATGACAGATATGCGCCACCATACCCTGACATTTGTCACGTCTTAACATACCTTTATGTGTACACTGCTTTTCTGCTGTGCCATAATAACTTTAAAAGGCACAAATATTGTCCTGCTATTAAGTAGAATCTAAATCAACACACCGAGTATCGAAGCAGAAAGACAAAAAAATGTGAAAAATGAGCAAAACAATTCTTTCTAGGAAGGTAAAAATACCGAACACAGGCTTTGGGTGCCTGGGAAAACAGAGCAATGCATTGGCTTTTGTTAAAGCATGGCACAGCAGACACTCAGGGTGTCTGACCGCCGCTGGGCTAGTCTTGACTTCACTAAGAAATGTGAGGGAGGGAGAAGGCATAGCACACGCAAGTCACATCTGTGGAGTCAAACCAACCCAGCTGCTCTGGTCACTACTAACTAACTGGGGGATGTTAACTAAACCAAGGCTTTTAAAACTTTTCCCACTTGGCGGCCCCTTTCCACTCAGTACCCTCTTTGCAGGTATATTAGGGTATTTACTGATAATAGTGATAATATAAAATATCTATAGATAATAAATCACAAGGGAGTTTATTATAAAACAGTTCCTTGGTGTAAATGTAATTAATTTTATACTTTATTGGAGAGAAAAGCAAATTTGCATACTATAATGAAATGAATATTCAGGCTTGTATAGCACAGTACAATACACTAATTTGATACTTATAAACCAAGGAACAGTGGTAAGAAAATACTAGAGCTTTATCTTTCTGGGATTAAACCATTACGTCTCTGTAAGAGCAGAAGGTTTTTGTGTGCTCAGTACAAACTCTGCTCTTCATAACATGAGCCAAGTTGTTGCATTGCTTGGCGTTGCGTGTCATGTTGGAATGTGTAGTGGGAAGTCCTCACATTGTGTGTCCAGAATCAAGGCTACAGTGAAGTCATGGATGGAAATTTCACATGCTTTACTTTGGTCATTGTGAATTCCGAAAGCTTTTTGGCAACATTTTTATGATCCCCACATTCAGCTGCTTGATCCCATATGGGGTTGCTACCCACTCTTGAGACACTTCCATCTAAACCAGTGGGTGATACAAGAGAGGCCGAAACTCTCCAGTTTTGATCAGACTCCTCTCCAGAGAGGAACTCCATAGAGAGTGGAGACATCCCAGCTCTGTCAGATGACCTAGCTTGTAGAAGAGCTAGAATTTACAGGAGCCAAAGATGACTCAGAGCCTGTGAGACATCTGCCTTCTCCAAGAAGCTGGCTGTCTAGCCAGGTGCTGAAGTGTAAGTGTTACAGGCACAAAAAGTGACAGTGTTACAAGGACACAGAGAGCTGTGTGACCCAGCAGAGCTCTGAATCACAGACCGTATCATTAAGGCAACCTGGGACTCCCTGGCTTTGCATGTCACACAACCATCTTGTGATTCAGAGTCCAGACTCCTGTGTCGGTCTGATGTTCCATCTTCCCTCCCAGGTCAGAGACCGTGGAGGAAGCAGAAAGGGCAACTATGTCTGGATGTAGCTCGGCGGTGCCACTCTTCTGAAGGTGGGTGCAAGCCTGGACTTTGCCCCAGCCAAGCACACAAACAAGATAAGCATGACAAAACCAGACAATCTTCAGTGGTCCCAAAAGGTTCTGCTTCTAGCTCTGCTTCTTACCAGCTTGTGTCAACTCGACACAAGCTAGAGTCGTTTGGGGGAATGGGAACCTCAACTGAGAAAATGCACACCCAAGAGTGTCCTGTAGGCAAGCCTGTGGGGTGCAGCTCACTGTGAGCAGTGCCACCACGCCTGGGGAGGTGATCCTGGGTTGTATAGGAAAGCAGATTGAGCAATTCATGAGGAGCAAGCCAGTAAGCAGTGCTCCTCTATGGCTTCTGCTTCAGTTCCTGCCTCCAGGTTCCTGCCCTGATTGAGTTCCTGACCCGACTTCTCCCAGTGATTGACTGTCACCTGGAATTTCAATAAAATAAAATCTTTCCTCCCTAGGCTGCTTTTGGTCATGGTGTTTTATCACAGCAATAGAAACTTTAATAAGACAGCTAACAGCTACAGTCAAATCTGAGTTCAGATTCCTTATTTCTGAATAGCCATATCCTGTGTATTGCTAGTCCTACCCAGCTCCTCACCCAAACAAGTTCATATGATGAACAATTTAGTAACTGTGTAGACTGTTACCTTTTCATCCCCTAACCACACTGCAGGTGTCTCCAATGCTGCAATGGATTCCTATCCCCTGCACTGTTACAGGAAGAATGTACCGGTTGTGCTATGTGGGAGCTATGCTATAAATATAATTCACACCAGACATTTGGGGATATGTAACGTTCAAAATGGGGGCATCGGAGAAGAAAGCAAACTTTCCTCCAGGTTTCTTAAAGTGGCAGTGCTTGTTAATCTCCCGTGGGCTGCCACTCAGTCCTTTCCCTCAGCTCCTGGCCTTCCCCAGGCACCCCTCTCTCCTTCCCTTTCCCAGACTAAGCCCCCAAACCTTCATCACCACCACATTTCTCCACCCTCCCCAGAGCCAGTTCAATCATCTCTTGTCTCTGTGGGAGAAACTTCTAGTCACTGGTCACTACCATATGAGGCTAGAAGGATGGCTCAGGGGTAATGGTTCTTGTCACTCAAGCTGGGGGATCTGAGTTCCATCTGCAAAACACACACACACACACACACACACACACACACACACACACACACACACACACACACACCAAACAGCCCCAATTAGCAACTCATTTCACCAGTCAGTGAATTCTTCTCAGGGAGGGGAGGTGTAGTTGGGAGTCAACCAACTCCCAAATAAAACATGGAGACTTATTATTAATTATGAATGCCCAGCCTTAGCTTAGGCTTGTTCCATTAGCTCCTTTAACTTAATTTCACCTGTTTATAGTCATCTATGGTTTGCCTCAGGGCCTTTTACCTTTGTTCCATTTGTATGTCGTACTTTCCTGCTTCCTCCATGTCTGTCTGTCTGGCCCCTGGCATCTTTTTCTTTCTTCCTGGAGCCTAAATTCCTCCTCCTACTTACTCTCCCTGACAGGAAGTTCTGCCTAAACCTCCTCCCTTGCTATTGGCCTTCAGTTTTTTTTTAACTAGATCAATCAGGCCCCCTTAGACAGACAAGGTAAAACAGAACACATCTTCATATAGTTAAACAAATGCAACATATCTTTCTGTAGTTAAATATTCTGGAGCAGAGGGGAGGGAAATAAAAGGTGTTGAAGACTTACTTGGCAGATGTGGCACTGGGAACCACTCACCCATTCTTGTCTTTTTCCCACACAGAGCAATAGGATGAGAAAGAGGCAAGTTGAAAATGTATATTTATTCTTACTGGGATCAGGGCTGTTATAACTGAGCCACACTGCCCCATGCTTGCAAATGATAAGCCTGCAGAGTCTTGGGTATAGCCTAGAAAGTTCTGTGGGTGTTTGAAGGAGCCTGTATCGGGGCTGCCATCACAAAGCTGTCTGGAAAAGAAACATGGAACCAGGGCCTCTGGACCACACTGATTGTAGGTATCTTTAAGGAAGGTGTCATGATAAAGTTTACAATGGAAGAGAAGGACCTGGGCTCATGCTGGGCAGTTGGATAGAAAACAAAGTGATTTGATGGAGAAAAAAAAAATCCATTTAAGTTTGGCACCTGTCCCTCTACAATCTGATGGGTAGAGAAATGTAAATTTTTTTGGACCGGGAACTGCTGAACTATCATTTTCTTTTTTTCAGTTTATATTAATTTTGAGTTTCTTCATAGGTAGAGCTGGACTAGAAACATTCTGAATTAAGGAAGAAACTGCTAAGTAGGCAAAGCTGTGGGCTTACCATTCAACATATTCAAGCCAAGTGTATTTAGATAGAATTTGTGCAATAGTCACTCAATTTCCAGGGCTGTAGGAGATACTAAAATACTTATTTATAAATTAGAGAACAACACCTCTCAACAAAGCCCTAAGAGACAGATTTAGAGTATTAAAATATATAAGGAACATAAAATGACAAAGCTAGATAAATATTTGGGGATGTGTAAATGAATGGACAAGCTATAAAGTAGATTACTCTTGCTGTTCTCAAAGCCATCCTTTGTGGAATTTGTTGTTATTGTATTTCTGAAATGGGTTTGGGAGTTCAGAGAATAAATTCTGACTTTTTTAAAATTTAAAAGGTTTTTGTTACGTGCATGTTTGTGTATCTATGTGTGTCATATCCACTGGAACAAGAGTTACAGTTGGTGGTGCACTGTCCCCTGCGGGTTCTGGGATCTGAACTTTGGTCCTCTGCGACCTCTCTTAACTGCTGAGCCATCTCTCTAGCCCCCAAGACTGAGTTCTGTTGTGGGATGGGATGTTACTTGAAGATATGTTATATTTGTTTATGTTATGGAATA
This sequence comes from Cricetulus griseus, assembly GCF_003668045.3. Taxonomy (NCBI): domain Eukaryota; kingdom Metazoa; phylum Chordata; class Mammalia; order Rodentia; family Cricetidae; genus Cricetulus; species Cricetulus griseus. The sequence continues at coordinate 1,242,137 of NC_048601.1, forward strand.
TTTGTTTAATGATACAAAGATGTGTTGCACTCTTTTATGTTGCGTTTGTTCAACTCTGTAAAGCCGTGTTACTTTGTCTGCCTAAAACTCCCAATTGCTCTACTAAAGAGCTGAATGGCCAATAGCTAGGCAGGAAAAAAGATAGATGGGTCTGCCAGGCAGAGAGATTAAATAAGAGGAGAAATCTAGGCTTGGCAGAAGACGAGAAGAGGAAGAATGAGAGGAGAGGAGGACGCCAGGGGCCAGCCACCCAGCCATACAACCAACCATGGAGTAGGAAGGAAATAAAGGTATATAGAATAGAGAAAGGTAAAAGCCCAGAGGCAAAAGGTAGATAGGATAATTTAAGAAAAGCTGGCTAGAAACAAGCCAAGCTAAGGCCAGGCATTCATAAGTAAGAATAAGTCTCCATGTATTTATTTGGGAGAGGAGTGGTGGGCCCCCAAACAGAACAAAAGACAAAACAAAACAAAAAACCAAAAAGAAAAACAAAAACCATCCAACTTTAGTTCTGTTTAGCTCGAAGCTTCATACCAGTTAAAAATTAAGTCTTGGTTGTTTGACCTGAATCCAGGGGCTTGGTACTTATAGCTTTATGACTAGGGCAACTTAATTTAGCCCCTCATCTACCCTTCAGTTTTCCTACTGAAAATGGGGTGATGACAAGCACCAACCCCACCGCACTGCTAAGAACACTTGGGTTTTTTGAGAGACCCTCTTCTTTGGAGGAACTGCAGCCTCACCCAGACAATTTGCTTTTCATTTCTTAGAACTCAGGCTCAGATGCCTTCCAGTCATCAGAGACTTGAGCACTGTGCTCAGAGTCCCTCCCTGCCTATGTATCTATTTCACACTGAGTTCTGAGGCAGTGCTTGGCCTCTTGGTCTCTTGGCGACTCCTACTCTATTGACCTGCTCACCCCGCCCCATTCCTCTGTCAAAACTTTCATGTCTTTAGTCTTCACATCCTTTTATCTGCAGTCTGAGCATCTCTCTAGATGCCCTGGACCCTTTACTCTCTCACAAGTTTATTTTTCTCTGAGTGGACCACAGTATCTTTTTGCTTCATTTTCACCTACTCAGTCACTGTACTTCACAGTTCAGGTCCTTTCTTCATATTGTACATACTATTGACATATCATGGCCTGGGATTCCAGAGAGTAACAACACCTATATTCAATTACTCTAGCAGGGAAAAATATCAATAATAAACTATCAGGACAATTTCCATGAATGATTTATGCCATGGTATGTTGTGCAGGAAATGGTGACACCTCAGAGAGCTAGTAGCTAGCCATGTACGAGATTTGGGGAGGATTCCAGATTGTGAGACCAGCAAATACAAAGGTTATGAAGGGGAATCTCTTGAAGGGTTCCAGAAATAGAACCAAGCAAGATAAAGATTGGACTTGGGGATGGAAAGAGAGACAAGAGGGACAATATGAGCCTGTTTCTATCTGGGGTTTCATTTTCACCTGGTCTTTCTTCCCACCATTGCCCTGACTCTTTTATCCACATGCCCAGTATTTCTTAGTGTGTCTGCCATGCTATACCTTGGGTCATTTTGTCCAATTGAAGGCGCTCATCATCTGTCACCCAAACTCTCCTAGAATTCCCAATTGTCTTTAATACAAATACTCAACTAATCCAAAATGGAAGATTAATTATCTCACTATATAATATATAATTCTCTACAGGATGCAAAACCCGGCTTCCCATCATGATAGAATGTTTTGTATAGTCTGGTGGTACCATCTGCTAACATTGCAAAACAAAGCACATGAGGATCCTCTCAACTCCCAAGGCCTTTGTTAAGTCATTGCATGGACTCTATTTTTTCCTGATAACTGCTAGAAGAAAGTTTTATACTTCCATACAGTTATAAACAGATTCCAAGATGGCTCCACGTTCTTCCAGCTTTTTACTCTCAACATTATGTGACCCACTCTTCATCGTCTGCAAGGCCTGTCCTTGTTTCTAGTCAAAAGAACATGGTAAAGCCAAAGGGCTGTTGTTTCTTCCACAACTATTTTAATGGTATATCACTATTTCTGGGAGACTTCTTTCTGCTTGCTTTGAAAAGGGCAGCTGCTGTGGTGGGGGAACCAAGAAGATGCCAGGAACAAGCAAAACTCCAGTCAGGAACCTCAGGATCTCAGTTGAATAGCGACAACCAAGTAAATTGTGCTAATTAATACTGTCAACCTGACAGGATCTAGATTCACCTACAAGACCAACTGCTAAGCAAGCCTGTGAAGGATTACCTATCACTAGGCAAGCATGTAAAGATTATCTACCACGACTTGAGGATCATCTACCACTATTGAGCCTGTAAAGGATCATCTGGACTGTGTTAATAAAGTTGGGAAGACCCACCTTACCTGTGAGTGGTGCTATTCCATTGAGTGGGGTCCTGGGCTGGAAGGTGAAAGTGAGTTGAGCACCAGCATCCATCTTTCTCTGTTTCCCAGCTGCAGATGCGATGCTGATCAGCTGCCTCATGGTACTGCTGCCATGACTTCCTCTCTACGCTGGCTGCACCTTCTGGGAGTCAGAATAAGCCCTCCTTCCTTACGTTGTCTCTTGCTAGGTATTTTGTCATCACAAGAAGAAAAATAATTGGCACACAGATGTTGCAACCAACATGTGCATAGAGACATGTGCTCAGCTGCCCCCAGTGAGATCACAGCCCCAGCCAATACTTCGACTGAAGCTATGAAAGACTCTAAAACTGAGGTTCTGAGTAAGCTGTGCTTCAAATCTTCAGGCATCTTAGCATCATTTTTCAGTCCTTTTCCCATCTTTGTTATTTTAGATACAGTCTCATTTAGTCCAAGTTAGCCTTGAACTCACTATGCCACCGAAAATGACTTTGGACTCTTACTCTTC